>NW_025943382.1:0-578 GCF_000764305.2 Hyalella azteca | reverse complement strand
AATGATTTCCTTCTACCGAGTACAGAACTAAACTGCATTTCATATCAGCGCAAATGAAACAGAGAAACAAATATTTTACGTTCAGTTTACATTCACTACGTCAGTTGAAAAGATCTGGTAAAAATGTCAGTTTTTAAATCTACGAACAAGTTGCGAAAAGAAAAAGACCTTACCAGGCCTATTCTTCAATGCCGAAGATACTTCACTATACTATAGTATAGTATACAAGTTGAGTTATAAAATAGGAAACCATGATTCAGAAAAGTCTTTAGACATGAGAATCGTCAAAAGGACAAAATTGGGGATGATAAAACGCTAAACGAGTAGAGGTAATACAATTGTAACCATAACTGAAACTTTAAAATTTGAATAAAAAATTATTTCGTTCTCCATCCTTGCGACACACCCCAATTACTTAGAAAATTACAGTAACCCGAGATAAAAAAAATAACCGAAACCTTGCTAATTTATACTAATATTAACTAGATTCGTTCAGTAATTGACGAGATATCAGAATCAAATTACTATTTTGTTTGAATTTTACACCGACAAAAATAATTAAAAACGTCACTCATCCA
>NW_025943381.1:34242-40808 GCF_000764305.2 Hyalella azteca | reverse complement strand
ATTGCCTTAAATGTAGAGCCGCTACCGCTACTGAAAATGTAGCGGCCGCTACATGTAGCGCGCTACTGCCCACCTCTGGCTTTATCCAAGGAAAGCTTTCCACCTTGGGTGTAAAGTTTTTTCAAGTGAAGTTCCATTCCTAGAATTCCACACTGGGGTCAATGAGATTTTTTTATGCAGCGGACTAGCAATTAATGCTCCGAGTTATACTCCCTTCTTAACCAATGACATGCGTGTGCACCTCAGGAGAGGGGGTTTGCAAGGACCCCTAGTAGGTAATAGGTATGACTATGACCTACTACCTTGCAGAGCAACTAAAAGAGAGCATCCCACAAATCATCATATCTTGATAAAGGTGGCAATGTGGCATTGATGAGACTCCTGTACTAACAAACCAGTAAGACAGTGTAAATCAATCAAAAATAGTTTGTTGGTCCAACAGGTTTCCCTAAATTTACTAGTCACAATAATTGTTGCTATTTATGTTTATTATTTATATTCAATGTCGTTCCCAAGCAGATATATTGTAATTTTTTACCAATGCAGATCAAAGACATCCAATAAAACATCAAAACCCATTATGAATTTATGAAAGTGGAATCTCATTAGATCACATATGTTGTGTTGTTGACAGGAGGCTTTTGTCGCTTGTGTAGCACAGCCTATCTGTGCTTATTTATTCATGTTATTTGCGCCAGCCTTGTTGTTGCCGGGAGGCATCTACCCATATTTTCACCCAACCATCTGCTCTTGATATATGAATAATTGTTGAATTAATGTTTTCTTAATAATTAAATACTGTTGAATGTATGTTTTCTTTCTGTTCTTTTCAGCCTGTAAACTAATTCAATCTATGGCATCTTGGTCAATTATTATGATAGCAATTGGAGAATCATGCAAGTGCAGTTACTGATCCCTAAATTGACGAGTCTCTAAGCGGAACAGCCACGAGTTGTTGGTGAGTTTAATTAGGTGTGATTCTTTTAATTGCAAAGATGCTTTGTAAGTGTCCTATAATTTTGCTATCTGCTATAATATATAATTTCTTGTCCTATAATTTTGCTTGATTAATTAACTTTGTTTGTGCTTTACTACCATCAAACGGGATAAAAAGGGACGGTTTTGAGCGTTTTTATTAATAACTTCTTACCATGAAACATTTCAGATACAAGTTTAGGCTCATTTTATAGCTCTTTGCCAGAGCTATCGAATTGCATCTTCAAAAAAATTCTTTATGCTATTTGTAAGGCACTAGATGCAATATAAAAGGCTCCTGAATTAATCATGAAATGGGGTAAAAAGGGACACTTGAAATAAAACTCAATTTCAAATATTCGAAGCATGCAGAGTGTACTCATCTATTACTAACAGTACTCTGAAGTCCTCTTTCATTGTAGATGATGTAGATTTAAAATAAATGACATTTTCTGTGTTTTTTACTGGTTTTTCCTTTATTGATATTATATTACCATATTCNACTTGCAAAGTGGGGCTAACCTTTTGCGTCGGTGCAAAAACACGAACCGCTTGATTTTTCCGCCAGTAATTAACTTCTTCACCAAATTTTACCTGCTATAGATTGCAGAGCGCAAGACAAATCGTTTGCCACCATTTGCACGTTAAAACTGGCAAAACTCGATGTGTTATGATGTTTTAAAGGGGTGGGGCTAACCTTTTGCGTCAGGCTGTATAGCATTCTATGTACAATTTTGTGATGACCGATGATGCACTAATTTTTTGATAAGTGAATTTTTTTTTTGCTGAGCAAGGTAAATGTAATCAAAATTCTTTGTTGTTAATCATTTTTTTTGTTAACTGGAACCTTTGCTAACTGAGGTTCTACTGTAAATGCACTTCCTTACCTTCCTCTTCTGTTTCAGTGTCTGTTACAGATATTCATTACCTATAACGCTGAGCCCAATGAACACGACACTCAGATGTGTAACAGAGCGGTCTGACAGTCCTGACCACTTGTGCTGGTCATGCTGGTTAGTGGGTGTTCACCCTTGTGTATATATATATATTTTATCGACGAGTCGGACAATTCTTTAGATGACGTCGGTAGATCAAAAGGCATATATCAGGAAGTAGTTTTAGTTTATTATAACGATGTTTCGAATGTAACCCACATTCATTTTCATGTTACAAGAAGCATTAAATGCTGAAATTTTGGTGGAAATAAGCACATAATATTCGTAAATAGGATACTACAGTAAAATTATGAATCTGAAAAATCACTCTGAAAACCATTTCAAAGTTTAGCCAAATCCGGTAGTTAAGAACTAGATAGCAGGCATCCTATCGGCACTTGTAATCAATGCTTCTTGTAACTTGAAAATGAATGTGGGTTACATTCAAAATGTCATTATAATAAACTAAAACTACTTCCTGATTTATGCCTTTTGATCTACCGACGTCATCTAAAGAATTGTCCGATTCTTTGATAATTTAAATCAACGAATTATCTGGTCATTAATCACACGCATATAAATCATCAAATTCTGCCATCTAAAACTAATATATATATGTTTTGTCCTCATGTTAATTTATTTGTGTTTTCTGTAAATATGGAAATTGTTCTTGATTTACTATATTATTCTTTGATTTACTATGGTCATGACTGCAGTTTCTTATGATTTCTATTTTAAATGACCAGTCAGCAATACTTACTTATCTGTCTTGCATTGTTCAAGTGTGTTCAGTTTGTAAACCCCTTTTGGTTCTTTGGTTTTACTTAACATGCTTTGATTCCATTTAATTATAACTATGCCCATTGCTTGTTTTGCTAAGTTCAACTGATGCATCCTTTGCCTTTACATCAGCCTACAGTGATTGATAAAAATGAATCCTTTCAACCACAGATTCTCAAGTAATACATCTTCCACTATTTTATTTCTCTCATGTATTTTTACAGCCGGCATGGTTATGTTAACTCCACCTTAACCCAGCCTTTGCTCTTCCCTATATTAGTGATTTTTAGATTTTATTTTGCCTATTGCAAATCTTAATTTTCAGTCATTTTGTAAATATGTGCAGACCTTGTTCATTGATATTGTTTATAAATAAAATTTAAAACAGTAGAAATTTCAAACCTAAAATTTAGGTAAGCATTAGTGCATCCACAATATTCACTCATTCTCATTGTCATGGTGCTCACATTTGCTAGAAGAGGGGATAAGTTGTTACTCGCAGTGCAATGACACCTACGCGGTGCCAGTTTTGATTAGCGCGACTTTTTTTTCACAACGCATCATTTTCCCGCCTCTAGCCAGAGGGGTTACGTTCGTAACAAAAGTGTTACTTTTTGCTTATTAGATCTTATGTTGTTACTTTTGTTACAACTTTTGGAAAAATTCGCCAAATGTTACCTACTTTATGAATTTCAGCCGATAATTCTTTAAATAAGGTCCCGTTCTGTAGGCACTCGTGCTGACTACAGAGTCGGTTTAACCGCGCCTTGTCTCGTTCATAACTCGATAGGTCGAGTTCGGCAACGTTCGCCGGTAAGTGCGCCATGCCGGTGCTCTAGTTACTCGTTAGCATTCAACTGGTCAAGATCACTGCCATATCTACTGCTCACTTTTATCAAACTACATAATTTTCCTTGATAAATTACCGTCATGATTATGGACAAAAAGGGAACGCTTAAACGTAAAAATATCACTTTGGAGACTAAGCTTGAATGATGAATTGAACTAAGCAACATATGATGAATTTTAGTGGAAAAAAATTATTATGTATTTTTGCTATTTTTGAGGATTCATTATAATTATTCCCATATATTCTTAAGTTTGATTAGCACGGTTTTGCTTAACACGGTAAAACTTGGGGATTTATTAACCCTTTACGCCCTGGCGTGACGAATTCGTCACACAGAAAAAAACATCGGTTTTCCAACAATTTCACATTTTCTGTCATTTTTTCGAAAAATTCACACGAATAAAAAAAGTCTTAGATTTATTTTTTACATATGTGTACCAAGTTTCAAAGTTATCTGTCGGTAAGTAACCAAAATAAAATTTCCAATTTCCAATGGCAATGTCCAATTGTAAATATATAAAATTGGAAATGACACTTCTATTTCAGAATAATAATGGAAATGTCCCTACTATTTCACAAACTGTTCTTGAATACACTTGCAAAAACTAAAGTTCTGTAATCAATGGAGTCTTCGAAACGACAAAATTGTTTAATTTAGAATTTTTAGCTAAATGAGTGAGATTGTCAATCATCATAGGAGCTGCAAGAAAAAATCCATAAAAGAATGTTTTTAAATTAAAAGAAATACAATACTTGATATTTGGAACTATGATGCTAAAATTAATGTAATTAATGTAATTAATGTATATAATTAATGTATTAATTAATGTATTAATAATTAATCTGTATTAGAATTCAATAAATGTTACACTTTCAGAATTAATTTGAAAAAGTTTGTACCTATTTATAATTTATAATTTTACAAATTGCATAATGCAATGCACAAATTCAAGATCACCTATGAGTATGAATTTAAGTCTCATGACTGGAGAAGATTTCAAAATTTATTGTACTATCACATAAGCGTGATATAAGCTTTTTGTCTTTTTGATGAACAAAGTTTATTTAGGTTCTATTGGCCGTAATGGGTAGAACAATGCAAAATATTAGTGGCCAATGATTGATTGGCCATCGGTTGGTTATTTCGTAAGATCGGTTGGGTTGCGGGTTGATGTTTGGCTCTTGATAATGCTGATTAATGATGTACAAATATTGTGGTAGATACATTGTCCAAGAGTTTCGATGCAAAGATTTTTATTTAAAGGATAATAAATCAATTTGCAATTGTTTAATCCCTCTTATGGATAAAAAAAATATATCATTCGATTTATTTTAAAAGCAATGAAAGATATAGAAAGATAAAAGCATAAATGAGCATTGAAATAATTCCTATGAATAAACCAAGTCAAGTAACAAAATAATTTGTTTGAATTTTAGATTTATACAAAAATAGTTCAAACCTCCATCAGAAACAACATAATTAATCATTCTCTTGCTCTAAATATACGAATGATAGTTGATTAGTTGGACTTGGTTACCGTCAACAATGATCATCCAACTAGATTATGCACCGGGAGGTGGGAATGAACTATGAAGCTAGTTCAGTTGCATGCTTGCTCTCGTGATGTGTACGTACTTCCGCTCGCCTGAATTGCGTGTTCAGCATGCATCATGGAAAACTCTGCTTTGCAGTGTAGTTTTAATTACTTTATGAAGTTTAGTTCATTGCGATCAAACTTGAGAGACAAATGTTCAGCTAATACTTTTATAAGTTTAATTTTAATTGTTGAGTGAAAGCACTGAAAGGTGCAGGCAAGCAAGTTCCAAGTGATTACTTTATAGAAACTGAGCAAGTTAGTGTACATGTTTTAAGCCTTTAAAACTCATTTTTTGCCTCAAATAACGATGTTGGGTCAAAAAAGTGGTCTTGGTGGATTGAAATAATATATGAACCTTCAAAATTAGAATTCCATCCTGAGTTGGCCTCTGCCCAGAAGTAAGAGCAGTTTCAGTCTTTCAGAGTTAGACAAGTCTTTGATAGTGTACAATAACTAGATTTGAGGCGCGTTCATTGACAATATGCTTAAGTATTGATAAGTAGTAGAGAGTTTTTTAGACTCTCCATCAAGTTCATTTTTGAGCCTTATAGGTGTTGGTAACTTGGTATAAGTAGACCAGTAAAGTATCTGGGAGACTGGGATACCAGCATTATCATACATAAGAAATTGGTTTAAATCTTGGGTAAATGAGGAAATTGAAATGAACCAATTCTAAAAAATCTCTGGTTTATCACTATGAGTGTCATAATGAGTCTTCCTGTCCTAGCAAACCAGAATAAGATGAAAACCCCTCAAAATTTGCCCCAATCCCAGCATGTTGCATTTCCGTCACATCTGTGTAATCTAACTGCTCGATATTTGCTGTTTTTTCCAACAGCAAGATCATTGGAAGTTTGGAACTGGAAGCTTCCATCTCACAACTCATTAGGCTTGGAAAGTCCTCAGGTTTGTTCATATTTTGAAGTCCAGAGTAACTAAGTAGTTTATTAGCTGCATTATTCAGGATGGAATTCTAAAATTTACAGTTCATATATTATTTTCGCTACACCTAGACCAGTTTTTTGATACAACATTATTTGAGGCAAAAAAATTAACTTCTTATAGGCTTAAACACGTATAGGTAAACTGGTTAAGGTATAAAAAGTTTCTAGCTATAAAGTCATCACTTAACTTGGAAATGTTGCGTGTCTGCAGGGCAGCTTGCACTCAACAATTAAAATTATAAAAAGTACTAGTTCATTAAAGATTTGTCTCTTAATGTGACAGCAAAGAACTTTTCCATGATGCACACAATAAACACGCAATTCATGGGACCAGGGTTGGCGATTTTTTTGATTTTTTTAAAAAAATCAAAAAAATCAAAAATCAATGATTTTTTTGATTTTTTCATGATTTTTTTGATTTATTTGATTTTTTTGATTTTTTCAACTTTTTTGTCTTTTTGAAGTGTTATTTTTTATGTTGCAA
>NW_025943381.1:0-33426 GCF_000764305.2 Hyalella azteca | reverse complement strand
GTTTAAGGGTAAAATTAGAGATTTGGGGTAACACGTGCATAAACTTTGTAAATAAATTCGCATTCGCACCTCGTAAATGGCTTTTCATGGCCGAGATATGGAATTCACGGCTCGGTGAAATAGAATCACGGCTCGTGGAAATGGAATCATGGCTGGCAAATCCATAAAACCACGGCTCGAAAAATTCAGTCGCGGCTTGCCAAGTAGATATATTCCATACTAGAGTGGAAGGTGGTGTAACGCGGTGGTACTGTGGTAGGGTTGGTATTTCGATACGTTTTCTTATATTGACATGAGAATATATTACATATACAGAATTCCACACTGTAATGGCCACTTTGATCGCAATCGCAAAGAGCGCGCATCAGTGTTGATCATTGGGCATCGGCTATATAGATCGTAAAGCACATGTGTTTGTGACGATCGCCAGGCATCAAATCAATCGTAAAGTACGTGTGCCTGTGTTGATCATGCAGCATTGGCGAAGGTTATACTTCCGTTTTTAGCAAGCATATTGGCAACTTTCTTCCCTGGCGTACATTCGAAAACGAACCTCCGGCGTACATGCTGCACCTTCCTGACCATGGCTTGCACTGTCTCTCTTTGGAGTTTGGATCTCAACATTTTCCCGCCAGACGGCCCAGTTATTCGCCCAGACCTAGTGTTTTGGCAATAGTATGGCGCGCAATAGTATGACGTCACCATTTCAACCATCAATCATGATCAAATATCAATGAATGCGTGTAACTAAGACAAAGCAAAGCTTAATGTGAAAGAAAAAAGTTGAGAAGTGTCACAATTAGGTACCCACAATGTTGGAATATAGGTACCATGTTTACCCTATCATTTTACATGCAATTTTTCAAAATTACAAGTTAAAATTTGCCATTTGCCTTATTTTTAGTGAAAAAACTTAGATAAAGGCTATAAAAAAATAAATGAAATAGAGGACAACAAGCACTAGCCTTTTGCCTCTGGTCTTTTGCCCTAATTTCCAAATTATCCCAGATATTCCAGATTGGACACTGGCCTGATTTTCAGGATTTCATTTTCAGATTGCAGAATACATAACAGTTATATAATAGGGGCCATAGGGCTACAGTGAAGTGAGTGAACAAATTACTGTGAAGTGTGAGTCTGTGCATCTAATTAAAATATAATTTTTAATATGCAAACTTTTTACACTGGCTACAATTTTGGTAGAAAACAATCAATTCATCAAAAGTTCTTTAAAAAATATGAAAAATTTTGCAATTAAGATTTGTCTTTTATCTTTCTGTTGTCTTGACTCTTGAGCATGACTAAAAGTCATAAGACTCAAAGGTAAAAAAAAATAAACGAGGAGATGCAATTGAGTCGAATTGTTCAATGAAATTTATTTATGTCAAAACACATAGATAATATTTCTGAATACCTACAATTTTTTGCGACTCCACGAAGCAAGATTGAAGCGGACATTTTTATACTTTGTTTAAAATGTTCGAATGACTACTACTATAGTCCGGAACGATTTCCGATGGACCAGACCAAATCACCAAAACACATAACAGGATATCTGAAAGTCAGATTCAGAATCCAATCCACAGCGGACTCGCAGCCCATGGTCACGGCAGGTCTTCAAGGAATATCTCCCAATTCACTGACCAATCAATATCTTTCAAACTAATGAACGTAGCTCAATGAAACCTGGTAGAAGTTCTCATTAGGAACCAACGATGATACTTAGCTTGTAAAAATTACCATTTCACCTTCATTCTTGAGTTACCCGGCGAAACAGGCCACAATTTGCAGTGACAAAGACATTTCTTCTAAAATAACTAAATTGATGACAACGAAACTTTGATTGTACATAACAACCAGAGGTGGGCAGTAGCGCGCTACATGTAGCAGCCGCTATATTTTCAGTAGCGGTAGCGGCGCTACATTTTAGCAATTGTAGCGGTAGCGATAGCGCTCGCTACATATTTAAGTAGCGATACGATTTTTTGCCGCTACAGCGCTACCATTTATACAGCATTTATAGATAAAGCCTTTAGATTTTACTTAATAGTATTAAATGTTATTTAAAACCAGCATGATTCATACATAATATAAATTACAGAATAAAACTGTACGAAAGATTTCGGTGTAATGTTGTCAACCTCAGCCTATTACTTGTGTCAACATGTTAGTTGTTACTTGTTAAGTTGTTACCAGTTACCACTTAAAGGTATTTTTCATGTTTCAGTTTGCTTACAGTTATTTTTACAGTTATTTTTAAGTTCCACCTTTCCTACATGGATGTCTACTTTAATCTACCAATCTCAAAAATAATCCACATATATATACAAATAAAAGAGTGATTTTTGATATGTATTTTGATATGTATATGTAGTAGACATCCATGTAGGCAGAGCTGGGCAGCGCTACTTTGAAATGTAGCGGCGCTACCGCTACCGCTACATGCTCTAAATGTAGCGGGCGCAACCGCTACCGCTGCACCCACTAGATTGTAGCGAGCGCCACCGCTACCGCTATAGTAAAATGTAGCGCGTTACATTAGCCGCTACAATGGCCAAAATTATTGGAAATCTCTAAATAAATATTGTTCTGCTATTGGGATTTACTCATAAACATTTAATGATAATAAAACATTTTCAAAACATATAAATGCAACTTTATTGCAATTAACCTAACCCAGTGATTCCCAAAGTGGGCGATATCGTCCCCCTAGGGGCGGTGGAAAGATTTTGGGGGGCGGTAAGGAAGAAGAGGGCGGCAGGAGGCGATAAGGGGGGCGGCAGTTTGAAGTCAATGTCAGAAGTTCGAACGTTTGTTTGACGATTTGTACACAACACGTGCAGCACATGACTCCCAGCGATGGTTTTTTTCACCCAGATCTGTTGTTCTTAACCTCTCCTGGGTTTACGTCTCGGACAAATTAACGGCCGGTCTCATGGCCAATTTCCATATTCTATGATCAAGGAATATCTCTCAAACTAATGAACTTAACTCGATGAATCTTGGTACGCGTATTCATTAGGACCTAACAATAATGTTTTGCTCGTGAAAATTGTTTGAATTTTGCCATCGTTTGTTTTTGTCATTGTTATACGGCAATACGGGCCGAAATTCACAATGATCAAGTAATTTCTTCCAAACTACTGAACAGATTCGAACGAAATTTTGAATTTACAGTCCTAACTACCGAACGGGAATGTTTAGCTTGTGAAAATTTTTTTTCGATCGCGCCTTCGTTCGAAAACCTTCATTCGTGATATAAACAGCAATCGTGCTTAAATTCGAAGTTCTCAAGTAGTTTTTTCTAAACTTCTGAACAGATTTGAACGAAACTTAGTACTTAAATACCTAACCTCAGCAACGATGATGTTTACAATTTTTTCGTTATGCCTTCGTTTGCGAGTTATACCGCTTATACGGCTATACGTATAAGGCTCTTGGTTACACCGGCCGATAGAAAATCCGGTCGTTCCTCCTATATCTGTATAGCTCGCGAACGAAAGCAAAATAGAAAAATTGTCACGAGCTAAACATCTTCGTTGAGAGGTTAGATATTTATATACAAAGTTTCCTTAAAATTGTTCTGTAGTTTAGTATAAATTCTTGATCGCCGCGAATTGAAGTTTCAAATTACCCGGCGATACGGGCCGAATATAAGGAAATGTGAAATCAAGAAAGACGGTGAAATGAAAAAAAAACTCGCAAAGAAGGTAAAATCGAAAAAACTTTATAAGCTAAAAAATCAACGTTAGGAATGTATATTCAAAATTTCGTTCAAATCTGTTCAATAGTTTGGAAGAAATTCTTTGATCACTGCGAATTTCGGCCTGTTTCGCAATGTACGCGTAACTCGCGAACGAAGGTATAATTTAACAAAATTACGAGCTAAACATCACAGTTAGGTTCTGATGAATACGTGATCCAAGTTTCATAGAGCTGCGTTCATTAGTTTGGGAGATATTACTTGATAATTGAATTTGGAGATTTTTCGCGAGACCGGTCACGAGTTCGGCCGTAAATTCGCCCGAGACGTCCTAGGTTTCTAGTGCTGAAACAGTTAAAACAGCTGAAAAACATATTGGTTTGCTAAATGGGGTTCTTTTTGTGAAATACACACTTGTGTTTAACCTTTATCCTTTAAAATTGCAGCGTACTAAATTTCAAGAAAGAGGCGTATGTCTGTGGGGGGGCGCTAGAAATTCACTACGGAGCCAAAGGGGGCGCCAGCCTGAAAAAGTTTGGGAACCACTGACCTAACCGAACTAGTACGGGTTAGATACAGTAAATAAAAGTTACAGTTATTTTTATGTTTTACCTTCCCTGCATGGATGTGTACTTTAATCTACCAATCTAAAAAATTATCCACATATACATATAAAGAAATATAACTCAGTACTCACTGCAGTGAGTGACATAAAGCACACTTTCTCGTCGACGAATACATGAAGTCACGGACGGACAGACAGACGGACATGGCGAGAACAATAGTGCATTTTTTTCATAAATGGGAAAATGCGCTAAAAATCAGTCTTTTTTGTATATATATGTGGACTATTTTTGAGATTGGTAGATTAAAGTAGACATTCATGTAGCGAAGGTGAAACATAAAAATAACTGTGTGAAAATAACTGTAAGCAAACTGAAACATGAAAAAATTCCCGTGAGTGGTAACTGGTAACAACTTAACTAGTAACAACTAACATGTTGACACTAGTAACAGACTGAGGTTGACAACATTACACCGAAATCTTTCGTACAGTTTTATTCTGTAATTTATATTATGTATGTATCATGCTGGTTTTTAAGTAATATTTAATACTATTAAGTAAAATCTAAAGGCTTTATATATAAATGTAGCCGTAGCGCTGTAGCGGCAAAACCTCGTATCGCTACTTAAATATGTAGCGGACGCTACCGCTACCGCTACATTGCCTTAAATGCAGCGCCGCTACCGCTACCGCTACTGAAAATGTAGCGGCCGCTATAGTAGCGGCCGCTACATGTAGCGCGCTACTGCCCACCTCTGCATTTAGGGAAGGTAAAACATAAAAATAACTGTAACTTTTATTTACTGTATCTAACCCGTACTAGTTCAAATAGTTTAACTGCAATAAAGTTGCATTGATATGTTTTGAAAATGTTTTATTGTCGTTAAATGTTTATGAGTAAATCCCAATAGCAGAACAATAAATATTTAGATATTTCCAATTATTTTGGCCATTGTAGCGGCTAATGTGGCGGCGCTACATTCTACTGTAGCGGTAGCGGTAGCGCCCGCTACAATCTAGTGGGTGTAGCTGTAGCGGGAGCGCCCGCTACAATCTAGTGGGGGTAGCGGTAGCGCCCGCTACATTTAGAGCATGTAACGGTAGCGATAGCGGCGCTACATTTCAATCTAGCGCTGCCCAGCTCTGATAATAGCCACCCAACGGTGATGTTTAGTTCGTGGTATTTTTCTATTTTGCCGTCGTTTGCGAGATATACGGCTATACGGAGAAACGACCGGCCTTTTCCTAGGCCGATTTTGCGGTCGGGTTAAAATTTTTCAAATTTGTAATGACCAAAAAATATCTCTAAATGTAATGAATGGAGCTCAATGTAACATTGTACTCGTATTTATTAGGAACCAATGGTGATGTCTAGCTCGTGAAAAATTTATTCCATCTCTCTTTCGTTCGTAAGTTATATGGCAATACGTTAAGTCCACTGTTAAACGTGTGAACAAACGTTTCTCTATGAAAAATCTAAACTTTATTCCAGATAATTTGAGTGTAAATTACTGTGCTCCACTTCAGCTTCATGAGCTAAATATCACCTTTGGGAGGTTAGTAATGTATATTCAAATTTTGTTCAAATCGGTTCATTATTTTAAATGAAATGTCTTTGTCACTGCGAATTTCAGCCAAGGTGATCATGTGCAAGTACAGTTGCAAGGTGATCTTGACAGGTTGGTTCACTGGGCTGATAAGTGGCAGCTGCGTTTTAACGCTGACAAATGTAAAGTAAACCATCTTGGCATAAAAATAAACAGGAAGATTACAGTATTAGAAGACATGGTTGCAACGACAGAGTGATGATGTCGAAGTCGACTATGGAAAAATTTTAGGAGTTAATGTCGACAATGGGTTGAAATTTTCTAAGCATATTTAAGCTCAAGTTAATAAAGCCAATAAACGACTTGGACTGATCAGACCCTCCTACGAGTACACAGATGCTGAAGCGAATCAAGCGCTGAAGCTGTTGTTTGTCGCTGTCGTGCGCCCGAACCTAGTTAGAGTTTGGAAACGCCGTGTGGTCACCAAATCCAGAAAAGGACAAAAATTTAGTCGAGAGTGTTGAAAGACGTGCAACAAGGATAATTCCGGGATTAATTAAAAGGCAAGCCTTATGAAGAAAGATTGAAGATTATGAAGCTTACAAGCCTCTGTTATCGACGTCTGCGCAGAGCTGGGCAGCGCTACTTTGAATTGTAGCGGCTGCTACCGCTACTGCTACATGCTCTAAATGTAGCGGGCGCTACCGCTACCGCTACAATTGCTTAAATGTTGCGCCGCTACCGCTACCACTACATGTAGCGAGCTACTGCCCACCTCTCGTAACTAACATGTTGACACTAGTAACAGGCTGAGGTTGACAACATTACACCGAAATCTTTTGTACAGTTTTATTCTGTAATTTATATTATGTATGTATCATGCTGGTTTTTAAATAATATTTAATACTATTAAGTAGAATCTAAAGGCTTTATCTATAAATGTAGCGGTAGCGCTGTAGCGGCAAAACCTCGTATCGCTACTTAAATATGTAGCGGGCGCTACCGCTACCGCTACAATTGCTTAAATGTGGCGCCGCTACCGCTACCGAAAATGTAGCGGCCGCTAGTAGCGGCCGCTACATGTAGCGCGCTACTGCCCACCTCTGCGTCTGCGTGAACTCATTGAAGAATGCAAGTATACCAATGTTTTATACAAGGTCCCAGAAGGATTACTAGAATTTGAAACATGAATCAATACCAGGGGCCACGGTTATAAACTGAAAAAACTGCGTTGTAAAACACATCCATGCGACAACATTTTTTCTCGCTTCGAGTCACCGACATGTGGACTTCGAGTCACCGACAACAGACTAGATGAAGCGAGCATATGTTCAGTCTTAAAATGCCTAGCACCGTACGAACCTTCGTAATAAGCCCAGCAGCCATCTCAATCAATTCGTCAGTTATGGAAAGATCGGGTTCAAAAGGCCGGATCCTTTATGGAATCAAGTCACGAAAAGTCCAAGAATCGGCAACCGGCCAGGGGCCTATTTCTTCAGCGCCGACACTTGTATTCTATTCTACTGTCGTGTAACTCACGAATGAAGGCGAAGTGGAAAAAAAAAACTCGCACACGAAGGAAAAATTGGGAAAATTGTCACAAGCTAAACATCACCATTGCGCGTTTAGGAATGTATATTCAAAGTTTCGTTCAAATATTTTCAGCAGTTCGCAGGTAATGTCATGGTCACGGCGAATTTAAGCCCGCATTGCTGTATAACCCACGAATAAAGGTGAAATTGAAAATAATTTTACGAGCTAAACATCACCGTTAGGTAATAAAGAGCTGCTTTCCAAGTTTCACCGAGCTGTTTTCGTTAGTTTGGGAGATATTCACGTTCTTGATCAAGTCTTGATCACCGTCAATTACGGCACGGATCACCATATAACTCTCGAATAATGGCGACCTTTTTAAAATTGTAACAATCTAAACACCGCCGTTAGGCCCTAATGAATGAATGTACCAAGTTTCATCGAGCTGCGTCCATTAGTTTTGGAGATATTCAATGATCATTGAATTTGGAGACCGGCCGCGACTCCAACCGCGAGTCCGGCCGTAAAATTGTCCGAGACGTGAGATTTATATGTCATTAGATTTGATGACTGGCCGTGAGAACGGCCGCAAATAAAATTGTCTGATAACACTAGTAATATATGGTGTCGGATCAATTTACGGCCGGATGTAATATACTGTTCCGAAATAAATGAGATAAATGTAGGAAGACTTGTATTTTTAATCATGGATTTCGAACAATACAATGATAAATTATTAATAAATATTGATGATCTAGGTTGAATTAATCTTATATAACCGAATAATATGATACATATGCCTGGAAAGTGTATAAGTAAATAAACGAGGGAAATTTTCAACAAAAAATAATCTTAAGTGCAGGTCTTGCACGAAAAAGCTTTTATTATTTTTCAAATTTTTAATATTCACAAAATGACTCTCTTAAAAAGGAAAGATTGAATGATTTCATGTTTTCTATTATTATTATTGTTATCGCACTTATTTTAGGGTAATTATAATTCACTAGGATCACTACTGTCGAGTGTTCGCGGTTTATTTCAAATTACAAATACATAAACAAATTACTTTGGTGCCAACTTCGCTGTCATCGACAAGAAAAGCATGAATTAGGTAGTCATATTATTGGGTTCAAAATCGGCATTGTATGTGTAGGATCTACTGGCGAATTTCTACGAAATTTCACTTCCTCAAGGCTCATTGACTCGACTGCTATACTGTAGTGTACTGACTACTGTGTACCTATACATGCCTTGCTGCAACTCTCCTGCAAGAGTAATTAGATTCGGGAAATTAGACTTACACTTAGGGCTTTCTATTTTTTTACAACACTTCTCTTTAACTTCACTTCTTGTTTGTTTGTCTGTCTGTCTGTCTGCTACAAATCTTATAATCAAAATTTAACACAGTAAACACACTTCTACTTATCCTATCGATCTGAAATTTTGCACATTGGCGTAAAGTTGGAGACAATGCAAGAATCAAATGACAAAATAAATGATTTTAAAAATTAAAAAAATTTTTTTTTATATTAAAAAATTGAAAAAATAATTTTGTCAGCTACAAATCTTATAACTGATATTTGACACACTTTTACCTGTCCAATTGACCTGAAATTTTTAGTTATAACTTTTTATATATCATGAATCAGGAGCTAATTTTTAACTACTGTAAATCAGAAATCATATCATTTTCATGTATGATTCATTCATTTTCATGTATGATTAATTCATTATCATTCATTTCATGGTGCCAAATGCCAATCCATAGGTTATTCAAAAGAACCTGTTCTTATGTCATTTTGAACCGATCAACACTTCTTTATGGACCGATCGTAAAACACAGTTAACACACCTTCACCGGCAAAAGCTTTCACACTTCTGAAGAAGGTGAGCTGACAGCTACACTGGCCGTGGGGTGTGGGTGGACCTTATTTGAATATGAATGCATGCAGCGATTCAAAATCCTATACACTGTGATAGACATAGTATACAAGTCATAGAGCCTAAATTTTTAATATCTATAAAAAAATGCAAACCCATAAGTACTCACACCAATTCCCTGCCACCATGATTCATTTCATGCATTATGGCATCACTGGCAATTGGCAAAGGCAAACCAGAGAGTTTTTTAGACTCCCCAAAGTTCATTTTTGACTCTTAAAGTAGACCAGTAAAGTATTGTGGATACCAGCTAAGTCCAGCTTCATCACACATAAGAAATTAGTAAAATCTTGAGTAAATGAGGAAATTAAAAATGAAATGATTCTCAAAAATCTCTGGTATGTCACTGTGATTTCATCATTTTTATGCATCATCATTATTCATAATAGAGATCAGATAAGAATCTAGGAGGAATTCAGTCTGTATCAGTCAAAGGGGAATTCTAGGATGAGAGGTCCTTACGGCGGTTGGGTACCATGCAGCGGTTCAAACATGTTGCAAGGCCCTTGCCTTTGGCCCTTGGCGTCCTTGCAAGCAGGCATGCAATATATCTACTTGGAGACCGGTTGGACAAAAGCGCATGAACATTAGCGTGGGTTACAGCGTGGGCCGGCCCGGCCCTGAACCTGCTCTCCCTTTAGCCACGTTTTATTCCCTCAATTTGTAATCAATAATTAAGAAATAAAATACATGGTTTCACATGCTTATTGCGCAGTTGTGACAATTTTTTATTTTTTAACCTCATCTTCTTTGCAAATAACCATGGAAGCAGCGTTGCCAATATATGGGTTTTTAAGCCCAAAGCGTCGCCGACCATTTTTAAGATGCGTCGCCGGGTAATTTTTAATGAAAAGCCATTTACCCTTAGTAATGAAGAACTATTTACAAGCCACAAACTTATTTACAAGGTTGCATGCACGTGTTACCCCAAATAACTAAATAACTAATTTTACCCTAAAAACAGTCCGATTGTACAGCAAGTGTTAACTGAACATGTAATAAAGCAGTCTGACCGCTCTAATGTGACCGAAACTACGCAATCAAAAAAACATTGTTTACATTTTTTGGGGGGAACTTATCGCAACTGATTTCCGGACAAGCTTCGCTGCATTGTAATCCATCCAACATACCGGAAACCTTACTTTTTTTCTAAATAGTTGGCCGAAGACTGAGAACTATATTAAATGCAAGAATTTCAATCTAAATGTGTCGGCAAGATCTTCTGAAGGCGAAAATTTGGTTACTGAAGCGTTGCCAAAGATCTTGCAATATTCATCCACTCTCTGCACAGTGGGCAAATAAAACAGTAAAACGGGTGGAAACGGGCAAATTCAGTCCTGTAGCCACGTTTTATTCCCTCAATTCGAAACCAATAATTATGAAATTAAATACGTACATGGATTCACATGCTTATTTTATAATATAATGTTTAATAAATTGCAATTTAATCATTCCTTCCAGATTACTGTGGCAGGTGCCAGGTGGCTGGTTACCACAAGTTGTAAAACAAAAGCAAAGATGAGACCGTTAAAACGTCGGATTTCCAAAGTGTAAGTATTAGCTTCAGGATTCTTCTATGATTTTAATAAAATCTCTAAAATGTTATTTAATGTTAGACAGTGTGTAATTCTAAGAATGGAAGTTAACATATAAAAAAGCTTTCCACCCAATGTGGAAAGTTTCCTTAGATACAGCACTCTGCCAGCTGACTGACTGTAAAGGAAAAGGAGGATCAAATGTGGACAAGCTGTTTCAATTGTATAGTAACTCAGATTTGTTATAGAATTGTTTAGTTGTCTCTTGTTGGTTTGATGATTTTTATTTTTTCATTTATTTTATTTTATTTATTTATATTTGTTTTTATTTATTTTCATGAATTAAAAATGCATATCCTAGTTTTGCACTTCTGGTCAGACTATAGTTACAACTTACAACTACCCTTGACCCAATAATATGATTCCCTCACCAATGTATGGGGTATTATGAGTGGAGTATAAAAGACAACTGGCCCTACTAAGTTGCACAAGTCATTGAATATGCTCCTATACTCCAAGTCACACTAGCATCCTGATCAGTAAATATACTCCTAGAAACAACAAGAAAATTGGACTAAGTCACATTAGTCTGGGCCCACTGTCTCAAGGTATCTAGGAAAATCAAACGGCTCATTAATTTTAAGTCACTAGCCTAATCTAAATTTGGTTTGTATGTGGAATCTCTTTATCAGGTTTATATTCTTACTTAATGGCCAGGAGTTGGTCGAGTGATCTTAGGCTCTCATCAAGAAGACTGTAGCTCCACACCAACTGCTCCTAAAGGTCAAATAAATGCATTCATAGGAACTAGCCTTCTAGGAGTATTGACATCAGGAGGACGTTTAAAACTGTTTTGTCACACACAAAGTCATGAATGCATTAGTTTCAGAAGTAAAGTTATTCAAGTTAGGACACAACATGGTTAAAGTAAGCAAAATGAAGATTGTGCAATAAAAGGACAGGATTAACATGAGAACCAGTCCATGAAAACCATCCATCATTCATTATAAACAGGCATATTCGAATGACTGGAAAACATTTGTTAAGAGCTCTGCAAAAGACAAATAGCAGCATGGCTGCATGGTGACATTTTAATGAGATGAAATGAACTGTACTCAACAAAATGGAGCATCAGGATGGGATTAGCAAGCAGAGTTGTACATTGAATCATGCATTAAGGCATCTTAAGCAGGCTTTTGAAGGTCAGGAAAGAATCAGGTGCAACCAGTGAATTTCCATTTTAGCAATTAGGGGTGCAGACTAACCAAAAGTACGTTACATACGGACTTACAAGAATTATGTCTCATTAACTTTTACTCTGCTTGAATATTACACCAAAGGGAACAAGATACATTATGAATAAGATGCACATGACACTCAAATGCTAATGAAATAAAACATGACATGCATTAAGGTACAATAGTGAATGAATTATTTGATTGTCCAATATAGCTAATGTTCTGAGGCCCTCTCCAACGTGAATTAGTGGTGGTAAACCATTATATTAATTAACAAAGTTATAGTTACAAAATATGAACTGAATTTTCTTTTTTGAATGCATCTAAATATGGATGAGCCAATATATTGGATTGTCATCATGTGGCCATCTTTGGCCATGAAGAGCCATTTACAAGCCACAAACTCATTTACATAATCCTGTGCATAGTCCAGACATTGACACAGCCTCAACAAATTCAAGACACAGCTTCACAAGCTGTGTGTTTGAGACTTTGCACACTAAAGCAACAGTTGTGCCTACAAAGCAAAGAGATGTGGTCAGTTAGCATTATGTGAAAATGTAAAAGACAAGAAAAAAAAATACAAAAAATTATGAAAATGCCCCCAAGGAGCAGGACAGCGTTGATAATAAGTAGCTTCATTGTTATTAAGCTCAAAATCAGTTTTAATTTGAAAAAAATATGCATGCAAAACGTTTTACTAATGTTATGAAAGTTTTAGTCACAAATATTTGTCCCAAAAGTATTGATCATACCATCAAAAGTATTGATCAATCGTTATCATTTAAAAATGATGGTGATTCTCAGTTACTATAATAGAAACTTCCATGATATTAACAATAAAATATTGTCAGCCCTTCTAAGACAAATCCTAGTAGCCTAGCTATTTATACTGTCAAGCTCATTGCATAAAAGTTAGATTTATAATTCATTTATAATGGAATTAAACAAAACTACATAAAAAATATCCATATCATGCTAAAATATACCTTAACATAATACATAAAAACTGAAACCATAAAAATTATATGCTTTGTTGTACAACTATGACAATAGAATGTTGATCTAAAATATAGTCATTCAAACAAGTTTGAACATCTGTAATGTAAATAAAGAGTAGTGTAAGCCTCTCGCTACTCTCCATGCAGTGATTTGTTGTGTTTTAACTCAAAGTGTGTTGCTCATTTTTCCATTTAGATTTTGAACCTTGCCTTAAAGTGCAGTGTAATGCAACCATGTATAAATTTTGAAGTGATTTGAGTGAATGGGTATTTTCTTGCTTAGTCAAGTTGATAAGATGGGTACCTAGGCATGATGTTCCAGTCTCCTACTGTTAGCATTAGTAGCAACTGTAGTGCAACTTTGCAAGTAACATATTTCAGTTCAAATATTTTTTTCACTACTTTTTGCATGAAAAAGTCTTTATTTTACAGTTATGGTATAAATGTTTGTTTTAAATTTTCAATTGTTGTTAAACGGTGCTATAATTGCCTAGATTTCATTGTGAATAGGCTAGGCATTTTGCTGACTTGCCACCATCAGGCATTGTCACTTGCACCTGCTCAGCTATGCCATGAATCTGCTGTGCAGTGTGCTCACATTTGAGCAGGCATGCTCTGAAATTCTCTAAGTAGATGGTAATCAAGATTGCATCTAGAAAGGCACCATGATGATCACTACTGGCCTCAGTGGCCTGTTGCTGATTTTTGATATACCAGAATTTCAACAGCTAGCTGCATGTTGTAATCGCAATAACTTGCTCTAAACTTGTTGCGCTCAACCATCAAGTCACTCAACCAATTTCAAGAAGAATTTCACAAAAAACTGTGGGTTTTAAACCAGCAAGTTGCTGCTCAAAGTGTGGTGATCATACAATTTTGGCCAAGCTGATTTTTTTCATATTCAAGTGTTTTTACATGAACTCTGAAGATGGTTGATTGGAAAATCTTTTAAAAAGACTTGTTTGACAAATGTCCATTAGAGGATAATTACTAAAATTTTGTTTTTCTTTTTTTGCTTTGAACTTAATTGTATATTTCTAAATTAATTTTGGACTTAGGTGCTTGCGATAGATGGGTACAATTGATTTTGCAACAGAAGATGCATCATCCTGGTCCCTGTCTTCATCAATTGAATATCATGGAGAAAACATATTGACAATAATTAACTGTTGTCTGCATAGCCTACCATGTGCCAGCTTAATTGACATAATCCATAGCAAAAAAATATTTGTACATATTAGCTTGTAGAAGTCTCACCTTTAACCTATATTGGTTTAAGGGGAGCGTCTACCCTAAAATTTTGGATTTTGGCTTCTCCGGTTTTTAGTCTCATCTTAAAGCTGACATTCTGACCTATCCAACGTTACCAAAACCATCTCAGTACGTTGATTTGTGTTCACAACAGATCATGAAAGGGAGGGGGGTGGGTGAGTTCTTTAACAAATAGAATGGGAGGAAATTTGCTGCGAGCACTTTAAATAGTGTCTGCTTGAGGTGCACCTTAGTTACCCGCCTGGCGTCCTATGAGGAGGTGTGCATACAGTCGCTCCCACCATCCTTGACTGGAATCAAGCTGCAGTAGCGTTTAGTTTTGTATCCTTGCTACATTGAGTGCCTATTCCGATCCGCGTGGGACTTTGACGGGCTCTACTGAAAAGTTAACTTATTGTCACTGCAAACCTATCTCCTCCTAGAGTTTTGAAGCTACAATAATGAGACATATATCATTCGATTTGTAAATAAAAGATCTACAAAGCCATGTAGGCATTTTTCTAATTTTGTTATAGTTTAGATTTTATTTAGTAAAAAGTGGGGAAAAAATGGAAAAATTTACGAAAAATGGCCCCCCACCCACAAAAATTAGAATGATAAAAAAAATGCCTACACAGTTGTGTAGAAATGTTCCTTATGCATCAAAATGATTGAATGATATGTGTTTTGATGTTGTAGCTTGAAAATCCTAGGTGGAGAATTCTACGGTACCCCCTTTTTGGCCGTTTTCTAAGAATTTCATGTTTTCTTTCATTTTTTTTAAAAAAATTCACAGGAACAAAATGCAAGTTTTTTCCATTTTACATGAGTGTACCAAGTTTCAGAGTGATCCGTCTGTAAATAGCCGAGATAAATTTTAGGGTAGACGCTCCCCTTAAACTTCTATAAGGAGCTTTGTTATGCCAAAAAGATAATGAGACTTCTCAACAGGATTGATCTCCAGTCTACTTCCACCCCAGCAAGGACTGGTGCCATCCCTCCTTCGATGGTAGATCTGGCAGATCTTACCCCGGTGAACAAATTTTCCAGAGGACTTTTTGGTCAACGAATTCAGTCACCAGGAAGCAACAGGTACTTTTTTTGAATAGCAGATGCATGGTAATATTTATTTAGTAAATTTTAAATCACCTTGTGAATTTGATCAGACTGTGGTTGAGTTGGTAATTTGTTTGCCATTAACACAAAATCATGAAGTAATAGTCTTGAAAAGCATAGCTAGTGACTGTAAATATCATTGCAAAGAATTTTTTTTAATGTAGTTTTTTTATATGTCACATTGAGAATCTAAAGTACCGGTATGTGAATTAAATTAAAACTCAAGTTTAAATTGACATTAAACCTCCAATTTAGAGAAAGCTAACATAAAATTGTTAAAAAAATCCTCTGTGAAGTTTATTTCTCTATCAATGTTGAACAAAAAGTAGGTAATTAATTCAAATTCTTTGAATAAGTGGCATAGAGACCATACATATGCCTTATTCAAGGGTTGCCACTGGTATGTGGCTAGAAGACTGTGTTGTTTAACACCCCAAACTGACTCATTGATGACAGCAAGATACTCCCTGTGACTCTTTTGAGCTAAGTTGCTGCCAATAGGGAAAAGGCACAAGGAGTAATGAACGTGAACAATGCAAAAAGATGTTCTATCCTCATTGTTAATGGAGCTATCCAGTCAATGATATGTTGTATAAGCTCTGAAAGATTTGGTACTAAATGAAGCAATATATATGATTGATGTGAATTAATTCCAATGATAGGCTAACCATATTAGGTAGCATTAGTACCCTCATTACCATAGAATCAAGGCAAACAATAAAACTAATTATTCATGTTTAAGGCTGACAGTAACAACATGCTCTTCTTCAATAGCTGAGTCAATGCCTGAAGAAAAAATTACCAATTCAATTTTTTCTTCAACATATAGCCTTAACATGTTTGTTATGTATTAATTTTATATCATTTACTGAAACATAGTAATCTCTATGCATTTAATTCCCACTTTATCTTTCTATAAGGATTCCAAGTATCCAACACATTTCCAGGCAGTGATGTTGCAATTTTTTATAAATGCACACAATGAACCAAATGTTTTTGTGCTCTTATTTCTGTTCATCTTAATGTCCTACAAAACTTCCAGGCACTAAGAATATATACACCTGCACCTCCATATATACTCCTGCAACCTCAATATGTATTTTTCTAAAATTCACAAATCTCTGAAGTTTGTTTCCACAAAATTTTCTCTGATTTTGTTTTAGTTCATTCTAACTGGAAAGCACAGAATACATTTTATGTGCAAGCCTCTCTGAAGGTCTGTTGATGCTGGTTTTTATTGTTGTGTTCTTAAAAGTGACTTCTGCATTGGCCTAAAATTTTGTAGGGCATCTCGATATGCATTAGCCTCAGAAATTTCATGTACTGCTTTCATCAAAAAAGTAATTTCTACATATTTCTATGCTTGCCCAAAAAGGGCTTGATTAGAGTCAAGAGGTCCTATTCTATTAAATTCTTGATGCTTTTCTCTAAAATACAGCTCAATTTTGGACAATGCATCCTCTGCGATGATCAATCAGAAATCTTCATCCCGTTGGGTTTTATGTTATGTTAATTTACTAAAATCTGATGTCAGGTTGGTTAAGCTGTTGTGGTTTGTGATTAATGAAGAGTTTTTCTTCAGGTTTTTATGGAAATTTACTTTATCAATGTTGACTGTACATTATACATTATGGGTTTAATTGCTTGATCGTCAATTGCTTTAATTCTGTTGAGTTTGGTTGCCAAGTGGCTTACTTTAGCGGTGCATGAATAGGTTCTTGTATGAATAGGTTACATCAAAAATCGCCCAGAGAGAGGGTTCTAATAAACACTTGTACAGTCCATATTAAATTAAGAAATTTAAGTTAAATTTAAAAACCTATCAGTTAACATCACTAAAATTTTCTCTATTTACCAGAAAAATGTTGAAGTGTAGAATGCTCCCAAGTAGAAGTTGTTACTCGCGGTGCGCTGAGACTCACACGATAACAATGTAATTCAGTTTCTTCACTGAAGCTGTTTGGATTCTTTTGATGTAATAATTTCTCTAACACTCGTCTGCTTGTGATCACTAACATGGTCGTTCAACCATTGATCTTCACGTCGCCCACAATTGAGATTTCAAGAGTTCCTCATGGGACAATGCTCCCATCTTAACTGCTATAACTATCTGGCTGCAACTACCCTGTTACTTTGGTACTGTGGTACTGACTCACGTGGTTGTCCCACTGCTTAAATATACTAGCGCTTGCCTCCCACCGCTGAACAACTCCGCCTTAAATCCAAGTCACGCCCTACATTCAAATTTCCCTCAATTCATGCCATCATTCCTATATGTAGATATGCATGAATTTCTATTCCTATCATATCCTCCTGACCTGCATAAAAATATAAGCTAGGTGTCAGATTTATTTCTAACTTATCTTCTATTTTGAAATCCTAAACCAAATAACTTACAGTACAACATTAAATTTAGGAAAAATTAACCCATTTGTAGCCACTGAACATTCATTAATGAAAAACTTTTTACCATACTCAGTACACAATTTTAATTCCGACCTGTAACTAGTTAGCATAACAATCTCTTATGGGCCCTAATTTCATTTGTAGACACATAAAAATTGACATCGTATGAAATAAAAATAGAACAAAACTTGATTAGTTCTAGCTAACTGGAACAATTCAGCAGTCTCGTCTCTCTCCCTGCACATCCTACCATCCATGGAAAAATTCCTCAAATAAAAAATAATGAAACACAAAACCAAGATAGCACAAGCTTTGCCTACTTGAAAACTTTTGCATTTAATACATATCCCCCAGGTTCAAATTCTCACACACAAAAAAATACATGCATAAGAAGAAAAGGAATTTCCCCATAAAATATCCCTCCTATGGACCCAGCACAACAATAAATTTCTGATATTAATTAAAAAATAGGTTTACATTAACTTCCTACAACAAAATTATATCAACCAAAAAATTATTTCATAGAAAATTATCATTGCACTTGATACAGATGATTGCAATCCAGAACTGTCCTGGATCTGAAATGTTCTGGTTGCTTGCCCCCCCCTCCCCCCCCCAAATAAAATTAAGCAGCTCAATTTACATAATAATCCTACCACCTTATTAAACAAATAAAAAATAGAAAATTCCTACAAGAATCTTATACCCTTGAGAATTTACGTTAACAATTTCCAAACACAAAGTTATAATCATACAAAGTTTCATTTTAAATTCCTATCTGGAAATTTGTCTTTCAATAGTCATTTGTCATTGTTAGCAAGTGTATTGATGCTAGCGCAATGGAATGGGTAAATTGAGTCCTTTGGTCTCTGGCAACAATTTAGGTGGAATGAAAGTAGACTTCTGGATATGCATGTATAGTAGAGGGTAGTGTTACAGATGCAAATGTGGGATAAATAAAAGTTTGACCATGCATAGGAATAGTGTGACCAGACATTGGGAGCATGAGAGAGTTATTTTAGCTGCAAGAGATAAAACATATTATCAATAAAACTATAATCAAAAGAACCTCACTCACAACAGTTAATTAAAATCAAAACCCTTAGCATTGACAAGACAATCAAGCAGCAAGCAGTAAGTTCAGCTTGGTTAGAATATAATTGATAAGGTGATCACAAGAGAGTAATTCAAGAGATTGAAGTAAACCAAGGTATATGGAAACCATCACAACTGGGGTAATAACTGCAACGTATTGGTTGCAACATATAAATTGACAACAGCTTGATATTGAACTAATAAAATAGCAATCATTGAAATTAATGGATTAAAACAGTAAAGCAATTGAACTAAAATCATATAAACAACTTGCTACTATTGTGCAAATTGCATTCTTCACATTAAAAGCAAGCATTGCAAGTAAGTGAATGAACAAGTGTGCTATTATTATATTTGTAATAAACTAAATCAATTAGAAAGCTGAATGAAACACTAACGCACCTCATTTTAAAAGCCTTATACAATATGGATCCTAACAAACACTCACCAGGATAATTGCAGTAGTCAGAGCATTGAACATCAATCTGCCAGCTCCTTATATTTGTTAAAAAAACTTCCAGTACACAACTACATGCATGAATAGTATGATTATTGGAATTACCACTGTGCCTGAAAATATAAGGAGCAATGTAAGATTCTGAAATATAACCCATAAAACAAATAGAACATTGGATAACCAATTTGGTTTGCCATGAAAAATATTGAAATAACCACCCAGCTACAGTATAAATGAGCTACATAGATATATGGCAGCTACTTGGGGCCTGTATAGAAAAGCAAATGAGAAATAGAAATTGAATGCTATTTTTATATTATAGGTATTTCAATTAAGATGGCACAATTGATGGAAAGCTAAAATTTCATGCTATCTCAACTGGTCAACTCAAGAAAAAGTTGAAATTTGCCATTTTTTCTTTGGCAATGACTTTGCATCAGGGTTGGCAATGATTAAATCACATGATTAAATCACTTGATTTTTTTATAAAAAAATCATGATTTTTCTTATTTTTTCGATTTATTTGATTTTTTTTTATTTTTTCATATATTTAAATATATTGAGTGGCAGTCTTTAATTTATATTGAGGTATTGTTATTCATGGTTTAGTATAAATGTACTATGAATGACAAATTATAATCATATAATAATTATATGACTATAAACTTGTTGCCTTTAGTGTGTATTAGGTTCCAATAAATTCTAGTCGGTGTGTATAGAGGGTAGAGTCTGGTAGATTTATAGGACATAAAACTAGTAGATCTATTGATAGTGCTGTGCACTGTGCTATCAGCTACCTATCTGTTATGTGACTTTTCAATGTTTAGAAGATCTGCATTCCTGAAGTTTTTTTGTATATTGAAGCCAGTTAAATGGTCAATATTTAGCTCATTACCTTGCTCCATACAAAACGTTACAAAGCTAATGAATAGACTTATCAATAATTGTTTACTCATAAATCCCTAAGTGGTAAACACCACCTTGGCCTGTTGGCCATTATTGAAGGCAATAAGTGCCCTTTTTAGCCATCAATTATGATCCATATACTGTTATTGCTAGTAGGCTAATTGCAACATAAAAAACAACACTTCAAAAAAGACAAAAAAGTTGAAAAAATCAAAAAAATCAAATAAGTCAAAAAAATCATGAAAAAATAAAAAAAATCATTGATTTTTGATTTTTTCGATTTAAAAAAAAAATCAAAAAAATCACCAACCCTGCTTTGCATTCACAAATTAAATTTCCACACTTTTGCCCCACAGTACTCCTAATCTGAAACTCACCAGGCTAAACTTTCACATAATCTAGTTTGTATGGGATATGAAGCATCTGTTGAAATTTCACCAATATTGGAGATCGTGCCTTGCCGGGAGGGGTCTTTTTCCCCAAATACTGTGTTGTATTAATGGATTTATCAAATTTGTTTGCTGAAATTTTCTTATTTTCCAGGTCTCAATCAAATGGGTCTCTAACAAATACCAAGCAATCAAAGACTCCTCCTTCTGCCGCTAATCGCTCCAAGACTCCACCCACTGTCACCAATTCCTCCAAGACTGCACCTCCTGTCACCAATCACTCCAAGACTGCACCTCCTGCCGCCAATCTCTCCAAGTCTCCACCTTCTGACAATCGCTCCAAGTCTCCGCCTCCTGCTAATCATGTCAAGTCTCCATCTCCTGCAAATCGCGCCAGAACTCCCACTGCTGCAGTGGTGAAAAAAAGACGTACTACTAAGTCACCCCAAAAAAAGCAGCTTGCGGCGGCTAAAGCAGGCAGAGCCACTCCAAACCCAGACAAGAACGTTACAAAACCTGATAAGGTTTGTGGTATGTTAAATTAAATGTACCGTTAGTTGTTGCAGCTGATAACCTCTACTTTTAATGGTAGTAGTCCTTGAATACTTTAAAAGCTTGTTCACTCTCAGTTTAATGTGCTGTGTTTAACAATTTCGATAAGATTTCTAATCTTCTGGCCATTGTTTGCTTGATTACTTGTTAAAAAACAGGCATATGATTTCTATATAAATTTCAGTAATAATTAATTGATATGTCACGTACTGATATCATTAATAGACCCATCAATCTCTAGGGACTTGAAGAGGCTTCTGCAGAGACCGCTTGTGCAAATCATTTCTTTGTGCACGCAGGTTCTATAATAATTTTTTAGATTATCCCCTTAATTAACCAAGCGCTCGATATAATCTAACCATCACTTGTTATGCAGACGGCCCCTGATGAAAGTTTGAGGAAGAAGAAGCGTTTCCGACCTGGAACTGTTGCTCTGAGGGAAATACGGCATTTCCAGAAAACCTCAGATCTGCTTATTCCTCGCGCTCCCTTCGGCAGACTAGTTGGAGAAGTGCTCTGTGATCTTGGCTGTTACAACTACAGGTGGGAATCTTCAATGGCTAATTGCCCTCAACAATAATACTATACGTTTGAAAATTTCTTTTTAAAGACAACACTTCTAAAGAAGCGAGTGTCTTTGTTGTTAGACATGTACAATGAACTTCTAATTCTATTTTCAAAATTTAAAAAAATTGATTTAAAATATTTTTTAAAGTATCAGAATTTGGCAAATTTTCAAAATTATTTATTCTGTCAACTGATTCATGCGTTGTCTCTGACTTTATGCAAACGTGCAAAATTTCTGATCGATTAAAGAGGTAGTTGTGTCATATATGGATTATAAGGTTTGTTGCAGACAAATTATTTTTCGATTTTTTTTAATACTGAGAAGCGGTGCTTTCAACGTGGTATGGCCGTTGGCTTTTTAACAGTGAACTAAATTTTTTTTATTTTAATTTTTTATTATTTTTTATTCTGTCCATTGATTCATGCATTGTCTCCAACTTTACGCAAGTGTGCAAAATTTCAGATTGATTGGACAAGTGATGGTGTGTTAAATATCGATTATAATATTTGTACCAGAGAGACAAACAAACAAGAAGTGAAGTTAAAGAGAAGTGTTGTAATAAAAATGAGCTTCTGATGTCTGAGCGCGTAACTTGACTGAATCAATGCTAACAAATGAAAGCTTTGTAGTTTTTTTTTAGTCGATTTTAGTCTTCCTGGTGACTTTGTTCATTTTTCCTCACCAATGCGCTGGGAATATAACTGACAAATCTTATTATGTATTGGTACGAATTTTAGCACGGTTGTTATACACGAGTATCACTCATGAATGGTTAAATCTATACCTTTGAATTCCTGCTTAAGTTCATTTATAAAATGCAGTATTTTCGCATGCTAATTATTTGCTAACGCAGCTTATATTTTAGCTGTTTAACCTGAAGTTTATTACCATGTATTTTATGTGCAGAATCCAGAAGCTGGCTTTAGAAGCACTCCAGGAAGCAACTGAAGGCTACTTGGTCCATCTGCTGGAAATGACGAACTTGATAGCCCTGCACAACCGCCGGGTCACGATTATGCCTAAAGACATGCGCCTTGTCAGGAGAATCAGAGGCGACTTCTTGTAAGGAGCTATCGAGCTTATTTAACTGTATTCGATGAAACATATGCGTAAGAGATTTTCTTTAATAGCATTCCAGTTTGCTGTGTGCCTACCCTGGAGGTATTAGGCATTGACCAGCAGTTCTGCATGATAGAGTTCTAGTTTCATTATTTAAATGCAATGGTGTACGTAGCTCCAAATAACTAGTAAAATAATTCTAATACCCAGATTAGTTTTGCTCGACTCATCTCTTCCAAGGTATTTTTTTTTTTTGCTGTTAGCTATCTTCTAACAAATTTCAGTTAAAAATTTTAGAGTTTATCGCGACCGCAAAGTATTGAAGGATTACATTTCTTTGATGTGAAACAGATGTAACTGATCATAGGCTTCAAAATACTGTTCTCTGAAACTCTGCTAAACGAGCTTTTTCGCTGGATCGTGTATTAGAAGCAAGAGCGCCTTAAATACTAATATTTTTTTAACTACATGGATTTGCATTATGTAACGAGTGGTACAATGTAACGAGCTGAAGTGCAATTATGTACTCAGTTGACCTCTGAGTTTTAGACTAAAACTGATCTGTATGACTCCATTCATTGGAGGACTTTTTCCGTAGATTTAAGTTGAGGGACCTGATTAAGTTACCGTTTGATGTATTAATGTCTCTTCAGCTTTGCTGTTGGGACCACGTAGTAGAACTTCTGTGTCCCGTGAAGAGACACGAATAATAATGAAATCTGACTTTTAGAGTAATAAAATGCTTCGTAGGAAAATTTTTTTATTGTTTCTTTATAAACTCTTAAAGATCACAGTGGTTCGCAAAGCATGACTAACAGTTCAGCACCACATATACACACACACACACACACGTGTCTCTAGGTGTTGTCCTAAGGTATACTCTAGTTGCCTTTAATTTTATTGAGATATACTCTAGTTGCCTTCAATTTTATTGATAATATCGTATGGTTAGATTGATATGGAAGACACTTAATGAAAACTTGGCAATGCAGAACTTTTCAACTTCGGAACAATAAAAATTACTCTAATCTACTTCCCGTTTAGTTAATCAGAAAGTTACTTGCGGCAAGCAGCGTTACATCTCCGCACGAGACGACTCATTAATTATTCTCTTAAGAATGCGAGTACGAACATCGCAGATAATGTTGTGAGCAGAGTCGTCCAGAATTAGAAGAACAATAAGCCTAGAGTAAGTAAAGTAATCAATACAGATTTGGATAATCGTTAATAAGGATTTCAACACACGAGTAATAGAAGCTACAAAAATAAGCAAAAGCCTAAACGTATCACTAGGTTGCAGGGTAAACGTCAGAGAGAAGCTTGCAGGGACACAAAGTTCGTCGGGAAACCATATGTTGATCTACCAAGTGTTTTTTAGTTGTTAATCCTGAATGCTTTGCTTGAAGGATCATTTAAGATATTCATGGGATCAAACTCGTCTATATGTCAGTATATAAAAACGACTAATAAAACTGCAGGACATCTGGAATAATTATGTCAAACTAAGGCATAATATAGTCCTCCATTTTAAAATATATTTCATGCCCCATTTAAATTTGTAATGCAAAAAAAAAAATAACTTTTGTTCGTATCTTAATAAAAAGCTGAAATTTTGGATCTCTGTCAATACCATTATATCTTTGTGTGTCCATAAAACCTGCACAGCTGAACAACAATTATTGAATGTCCTCGGCTAACTTATTTTTATTCTAGAATTTAATGGTCAACTATTAAGTGCAGATGCCGCTTTTCATATCCAAATTACGCGAAGTTTTGAAATTATATTTCAAGTCGCTTAAGGTAAACCTAAATTCAACGCCAGTCACACAACAATATTAATTTCCGAGACGTTCCGTGTCTCAAAATAAGCCACATTTATTAATCATACAGCCATGTTCAGAGAAGATAACTTACATCCGTATCTCATTACAAGAAAAAACACTCGAGTCTTATCTTTTACGAGCATCAAATTATAAAAAATGTGCCTTACAACGTAGTTTTGTCATTACGTAGTTAATTAATTAAACCCTCGCCACCTTAAAATTACTACTTTTTACTGCTATCCTAAAGAGAAGCCAAGAAATTCAGCTCACCAGGATGTTTTTCCTACTAAACTCGGAGCCCAAGTATCTTTATTAAACTTTTTAAAAGCAAAAGCAGTTTTTGTCATCCCGATCCAAAAGGAGGCCTCCAACAGGTCCGCAACGTGACAGAAACAGCTTCGTTATGATCTTTTGAGTCATTTTAAATATTCATCGACGCTTCAACTAATTTTAAATTAACGGTGTATATGTGGGGGCGATGTTTCGAACGTGTTGTACGATGTTGATTTTTAATTCAAATACCTCACCGGGTTGCAACAGCTAGGGATATTCGAGCGGGGACTCAACAAAATGGGCATAGAAATCAAGAACCAATACTTAAAACGTAGTTCTGAATGAGCAATGAAAGAAGTAACGCATCTGGGCAAAAATCTTAGCATTAACAAGTCGCCAGTAATATAATGTTATTACCAACTGCATTACGAGCGTTCAGAGACCTGAATAATAGTTTCGGATGAAAAGCGCAAGTTGGCTCACTACTGTGCGATTTGGTTCCTGAAAAGCACTGATATTTGGATGAGCAGGTAGCCCACTATAAGGAAGTCGTCCAGGAGGCCGATGATCCCCAGCACGGCCTCAGGCAGGAGGTCAAAGGGTATGAGCGCGTACAGGAAACCCGCCACCATTAACAGGATTATCCGAATTCTGCGGGACAAACAAATTCATGAGAAACTCAAAAAAGCATTGAGTCGGGAAAATACATTTACCTACTGTTGAAAATATGACCATTTTAGCCGAAAAATAGGAATGTTCAATCGGCATTTATATAAAGTTTAATTAAATATTTTGAATCACAAGACAAAAGATCTTGGCTCAGGCCAAAGGTCTTGGTAAGAGGCTTTGTCTGGTACAAGGCTCCCTGGGCAAGTGCTTCAAACTATGAGTTCAATTACAAATCAAATTAGAAAATATATTTATTTATTTATTGAAGAAAAGTGGTTACCCCGATGGCTATAGGAAAAGCTCCACATTGAATTAAAAAAAATTATATATACGACCATACATGCATATTCATACATATACATACACACACATACGTTGGCACATATATGAGAAAAGGCATTCGATTCATAGGAACAGAATAAAAGGCCCAAGATTAAATAAGCACTGGCTCCTGTCCCTGCCGCTGTTGCCAGGCCTTCACAGCTGCCTTGAAGGCAGTCAGGTCAGGAGCTGCCACGGTCTCCTGGGCGAGGGAGTTCTACAGTCTGGTACCTTAACCTTAAGGTCTAGTCTAGTATAACCTTAAAACTCGCAGTAAAAAACAAGACTCGTACTGACATAAACAACCATGGGAGGAATCCGATCATAAATTCATTAGATACATAATTCATTACGATCAATAAAATTAAACCGAAGGCCTGAAGATGCTCAATGCTGAGCGAAACGCGTCGCACAATTAAAATACAAGTAATCGTAATTACTCAAATGCAGGAATTTCACATCGTATGATTGCGGGATTAAAAAATCAGGAAAAATTGATGTAAAAGTAAGTTTTAAGCGAAACATAATTAATAATAAATAATACTCCACTCGAGTGTTAGATGGAATTGCCAATCAGAATACATAGGCAGCCGCGTATAAAGCATTGACAGACGCGGGCAGCGAGGGAATTGTAAACCAAAGTAAGAAAAATTGTGAGCTAAGAAAGTGGAACATTCAGAAAATGTATTGATCTGTTCCTACACTTTTAAATGAGCAACAAAAAATGCATGATATAGACAGTAAACAGTCTTAGGCGATGCCTACCCCGAACTCAATCGTATTAGTATTGACGATTAGGGGTGGCATGATTAGGGCAGGGTAGCCCAGTGGTTACAGTCAGAGTACCAGGATTGGGGCAGAGAGGCGCGGGTTCGATCCCAGCTCTGTGCGCCAGTTTCTGGACAGAATCGGCAAGGAGGCCGGGCGGTTAAGCACCGCAGAATTGGAGCAATGAGTTGCGAGTTCGAGACCGCAACAAGATGTGAATGTTCTGCGATGTTAAGAATCGGCGACAGGCCTACAGCCTACTAAACGCTGAAACCGCTATTATTATTATTATTATTAATAATAGTGGTTTCGAGCCACGGACCATAAAAAATGAGAATTTTTGTAGAGCTTCGACTGCAACCAGTAGAAATAATATTCTTCGTAGACCTGAAAACCTCAAAGATTATCAGTAAAGAAGAGATAATGAACAACATCATCATAATGGACATAAATGCAGAGGAGAAGCTCACCTGTAGATGAACTGAAGTCCGTCCCACGTGAAGAGCTCCGCCCACACGTGGCGCAGCACTGTCGGCAGCTCTCTTACGTGGTCCCAGTACTGCAATATACGGCACTGTATTATACGGGACTGCAATATACGGGACTGCAATATATGGGACTGTATTATACGGGACTGCAATATACGTGACTGTATTATACGGGACTGTAATTTATTATACAGGACTGCAATATACGGGACTGTATTATACGGGACTGCACTATACTGGACTGTATTACACGGGACTGTATTATACGGGACTGCAATAAACGAGACTGCATTATACGGGACTGCAATATACGGGACCACATAATACGGGCATTGTCGGCAGCTCTTACGTGGTCCCAGTACTGCAATATACGGCTATTACAGTTACGAACTGTTACTTCAGTCACGCGGTAAAACAGTCATGGCAATCACGCTGATAATAAAACTTTTTTGTTGAGCTCTCAACTGGCTGCGACATGCCTGTAAATTCGGAATTAAGACGTGTTCCGCCCTTGCTGCCGGTAATTCACATTAATAACACTGAGGATGCTTTCCTTTCATTAGTTCACAAACTTGGAAAATTATCCTCAAACAATAAAATTAAATTTGTTTAAAAAAATAACACAACTTCAATCAATAGAATGAGTGATTTTTTTATGCAGGTCATACTTTATTAATTGCTGTTGAAGTTTGAAAAAGTTTGAAGTTTTTAATTTAAGAAGGAGCTGGTATCCACAACGTTGTGAATAAGAGTATGGTTCACTTTCTAGCCATTCTGTCAGCGTTTAAATTCTTTGTAGGTATATGATTTAAGCTAACAGCTAAGGGCAACGAACATAAATTTTAGTTTGCAACCCAGTTAACAATTAATGAAGCAACACTTCAAAGCCTTGAGATTCCTTATGGCATTCATAGACTGAATTACTTGGGTCGAACTGACAAACATTTGTTATGCCGTAACTGTTGAAGCAAAGTAAACAGCACTCTAGCAGACTATGTGATATGTTTTCCCAAAGCCTTCACATGATTTCTATTCAACTTTTCAAGAAGGAAAAAGCAGTCGTTCAAATCGCCTCTTATAACAGCGCCAGGTTCATCTCACTCGTTGATGAAGATACTAAATGCACCTTGATAATTATCACAGTTCGCCCTTATTACAAAAATATATGATAACATAGAAGTGTCAGCTTTGATTAGGCCTTTAACTACTTGTGCATCGATCTCTAATTACTTCGCACACCATGCCTGTTTCAACCAGAATTTCGATGAGAGTATTGCTGACATTCTGACCCAAAATCTATTGAATTAAAAATGTAATTGTGTAATTAATTGGCCGTTTATGAGCGACGTACTTAATGTGCAGGTGCTAATTGACAGGTATTGTAGGGTATATATAACAAATGAAGAAATTGATACGTTCATGACAATATCTTCCTAAAAATAAATAAACTACATAAAGCATAGCAGTAAAACAGAAGTTGTAGCAGAGAAGATAATAGATAACAGTAAACTGTGTTTCCTATTTTTCATTAGAGGGGTTAACTTTCATAGTTTCAGCAAACGGTAAGCTGGGTTTGCAGTTTTTGCCAGTTCTTCAACGGGCAAACAGAGGATTCAAAAATTAAGTTTCATCCGAAATAAAATTTCAGCCGAAATATTATAAAAAATCGAATGCCAGATTATCATAAATAATCTGGTGACTAAAATCCTGGTCTAAATACCGAAATACTGATCCGGATCTAAAACTTGGTTCTCCTCAGTTACGAGTGGGTTCTTAGCAATTTCAACTTAGTTAATGATATTCGGTGTACAAAAGTCATGATTTTACGAGCGGAAAATACTCTAATCATTCAGAAATCTTATCTTAAAGCTCACTGGCAGGCAGAAAACAGGTGCACATTTAATTTTTTGCAAAGTTTAGAGCTTGTACCGCACTGCATGCGTCCAACCACGGTGGCAATGCCATACAGACAGCGCTCAATATTCCTAAACGTCACTTTCTCAAACTCATTTTCTCCTCTCTTCACTCTAAAAAATATTTACACTATCTACAATTCAAACAATTTTCACATTTAACACAAATAAACCTAACCTTAATCTGAGAACAACCCAGTGTCTCTTATTCTCAAGCCAGACCCGAAGAAATGACAAACATTACATCGCCGGCTCACAGAACCGGTAGCCCTGATACTCTCCCGCCCGCCTAACCTAGAACCTCTACGACCAGAAACATGACGGTCTATAACGTTGCCAAAAATATCGTATCTGGGCGAGGCAGAGCGCGTTGATATATTCGGTGTAGCAGAGCGCCGTATAGTGCGAGGTGTACGCGACAAAAGCTGTACCGAGGCGTCATGGGAGTGCAGTCTGTTGTAGTCGGCGAGTCGTTGCTTGTTGTGTTCCCTTTCTTCTATTACAGCGCGACTTGTAGCGCTGCTTTCAGCGGAGCTGTGGCAGCTTAACAGCATCTTCACCTGCACAATGATTGCATTAATCAACTTGTGAATATTACAATAAAGTTACAAGAAGCTTGATATTGCAAGGCTATGTTACATGATTCAAATTCTAAATCCAAAAACGTTCTCTGGAAGATGAGCATGTATGCGATGATAGATATACATTGCCGTGCAATCAAAGCTTTCTTAAATACACGTGGCGGCCGATTTCTTATCTGTGATAAGTGGGTTTAGCTTGAAAACTGTCAGTGATTGGGCTGAAGGAGTTAGAAACATTTAACTATTTATTATGGTACGTCCCACGATCAAGATAAGATGCCGAGTAATATATTTTATTTTATATTTTTATTATATTTTATACCTATTTATTTATTTCATATTTTTTATTAGTTTAGCATGAGACTATAGTTACCGGATGAAGAAAAAGGAAGTAGGCAGGGCATTGCATTAAACTAAAATTACTGAATGAAGATAAAGGTGTTGAGCAAGGCATATCGTTAGACTATAATAAAGAGATAACATCACCGTGGTCAGTCGTGGTGGTCTCATACGAGGTTATTTCACTATTTCTTAGTCCGATAACTACCCTTCTAAATAAGATAGCAATCCGAGATTTTGAATGCAATTTCAGCTAATACTATAATTAATGAATAACGATAAAAATAATGTACATTGCAGGACACGATGAACCTACATCCTATTACTATAATTAATGAATAACGATAAAGGTAATGGACATGGCAGGATAAACCTACATCCTGACGGCAGCAGGGGCAGGCGATGCAGGCTGTCCTGTTGACGTTCTCCTCCCACACGCGCAGGATGCAGTCTCCTGCAGCACACAATAAGGCTGTGTCATTACCAAGACAATCATTATAATCTTACACGATGAAATTATGGTAGATAATGCATGGATTAACTTAGAAGGCAGTTAGTTTGCAATTGGTAAAAATAAGGTAATGATTTGTTTCAATGTTGGATGAACGAAAAGTATCAATCGAGTAGAATTATCCAGTAAGAATAGCCGCTGATGCGAGTGTAGGTAATCGTGGAAGCTGATAGTCTGGATGTAGTACCGGTAATGAAATAACTTGTTATATTGAGACAACTATCAGCAACCAGTCCATTTTTGTAACCGCTTGGCAAGAATTATAATAAAAACTCGTATGATCGCATCCACCTTGGTTTTAAAGGTTAAAAACGGTTTCAAATTCAAAGTTCATCATCAACTTACAATACGAATTTTTGTCATATTTACCATTTCAGAGACATAAACTTTAAATAAAAAAATCGTTTGCTTCACTAGTCGGAATAATGAAAAATACTTGCAATATTAACATTTTTGAAAAAATTTTCGGAAGAAGAGATTAAAACAGCAGGAAAGTTCATAAAATCTCAGGCATAAAATATCCGAGTCTTAGTCCAAGAGAAAATTACTAAAGCTTATTTTTGCGTGCAAGCATTGCGTCGCGACAGCGGCGCCTCGCTGTTGAAAAGAGTATTAAACACATACAAAAAATCAATGAAAATTTTTCGGTATTACAAAATGAGTTTTTATTCAAAAATATTCGATATTTGGGAATGAATCACAAAATGTTTAGTATTTGAGAATGAGATTTTCACAAAACGTTCAGTGTTTGAGAAGGATATTTTTACAAGACCTTCGATATTTGAGAATGAATTTCTCACACAATATATGAGAATGAAATTTTTACAATACATTCATTATTTGATAATGAATTTTTCACAAAACTTTCAGTATTTGAGAAAGAGATTTTCACAAAACGATCGTTATTTGAGAATGAGTTTTTATTGTGAAGAGCAAAGCAAGCTAAACTCACCACAGAAGAGGTGACCGCAGTTAGTCTCTGCCCCGAAGCGCACCTTGTCCAGGCAGACCGGGCACTCGGTCTGGTCGTCGTCAGGGCGTGTCCGCACCATCGTCGCTAGCACTTCTCTAGTGACGCTCAGCTAGTGCTCACTAGTTCTTATGTAGTGCTCACTAGTTCTTATGTAGTGCTCACTGGTTCTTATGTAGTGCTAACTAGTTCTTATGTAGTGCTAACTAGTTCCTAAGTAGTGCTCACTAGTTCTTATGTAGTGCTAATTAATTCTTAAGTAGTGCTCAACAAGTGCGACGTTCTTCAAACCACTGAGCCGTTATTTTTAATACTAGTTACACACCAGTCAAAAAGATCGTTCTTTAGAAAATTGGTAATGCTAATAGTACTAGAAATTACTAACAGATCGTGAAGCTATGGCGCACTACCAGATAAATTTTTTGGTTAAAGAAACCTATACATAATCAAGTTGCTTCTAGTTTGGCTGAATTAATGCAGGAACAAAATAAGTTAATGAGTTTCGTATCTGAAATGGAGAAAAAAATAATCGTGCATTCATTTACAGTTCAAGTTTACAAACAATGTAACTTAATACTAATAAAATTTAGAAAACAAGGAAATCCCTTTAAAATTTAAGAAAAAAAAAATTGATGCATAGCTTCTCTCAAGACGTCGTTGCCGTCCACAAACTAACATTAAAAAACTTATTTTACATACATGCTGGTGCAGCTATGAAGGCACTTGACCATTTTACGGCGAATCACGCGTATATCCCTGTCAACATTCTACAAACATTCCTCTAGTTTGTACTAAAAAATAAACGTATTTTCCCACACTTCATTCATCCATGCTCGTGCGCTCCCCGATAGATCCCACAATTCGTCTTGTTTAATAAAGTTAGCGAGCTCAGATGGATGAAGTTGACTTGCGAATAGCTTGGCTTTTTATGGCAGTGCAACTTGTACCCATTGAAGACAGAATAAAAACATTCTAACTTCACACGTTCACAATAACGTACTTAGGTTTAGGTTCGCAAAAAATGAGGTTAAAGCTTCACCATGAATGGTAATGATGATAAACTAGATACAGTACTTACCCGTTATATACTCATAGCCACGTAAATTCCACGTTTTGTAAGGCTCGTACGAAGAAATTTTATAGGTATTTCCAAGAAGTAACTCAAATTTCCCAAAATTATTGAAGCTCGAGCGTACAGTTCGTGACTTTCTGATTGACTTGGACACAGCCAGTGAACACGACCGTACAGCGCAGCTCTACTCGACCAACTGACCAACGTGTCGCTGTCGCACTGCGACCTGAAGCGCGGGACTCAAGCGTGAAAAAAACTAAACGCGAACGACACGAGGATTGTTTCAGATCATCACGATGGGCGGCGTCTAAATTTTCAGTGCCTGATAGCCACGTCCAAGTAATATGTTTATAAGTCGCCATCTTTGTCTGTATAAGGGCTAATAAAGACTCGGGATCTGGATAAGCAAAGCAAATGATCGCAGATGAGTTACACGCATTTGTTATGCTTGTACTAATTACTAAAAACATGACGATTACTAGTATCGAATGATAAATGAATGATGTCATTATGAACATCAACGCGTAGACTTGAGCACCGCAGAACGCACATTTCGTTAACGGCCACAAAAGTTGTTCTTCAGCACTGAAAATCCGCCATATTTAACTAATATCGCATGCTTCACGTCTACAAAGAAACAGATTTTCGTAGTAATAATAAGCAAGTAGTAATATAGTGTTGACATAGTTTACAACTGCCACAGCGTTCGAGTCAGCCTCCCTGATAGCATCGTTGAAGCCTTGAGTATGAACATCTTCAAAAACAGACTAGACGAAGCTATGCAGGAGCATATGTTCAGTCTTAAAATGCCTAGCAAATTACGGACCAGGCAATAA